>NC_135556.1:14966409-15016409 GCF_964340395.1 Glandiceps talaboti | reverse complement strand
AGCACTGCGTAGTCACCTTGATGGGATACATTGAAATTGAAATGGGGACAGATATTTGCTACAGAATTCAGAAGGAATGGTTTCCCCCTGTCTGTCCTGGCTAATCTGATCTCATTCCATGGAATTTGTAGAGTGTCTGATATTGCCTTTCTCATCAGCAGTCTTCCAGCCTGGAATTCAGAAAGAACGGTGGTGATAGTGGTGGTGGTGGTGGTGGTGGTGGTGGTGGTGGTGGTGTGATTTCCTGTCATATTATTATCAACATGCAATATGTCTATATCATCAGTTGTGTAGTACTATGTCATCACAATGTGTGTCTATATCATCAGTTGTGTAGTACTATGTCATCACAATGTGTGTCTATATCATCAGTTGTGTAGTACTATGTCATGAAAGGATGTGACTGCCATCAGTCATTTAGTGCTATATCACCAAAACGTCTCTCTGTGTCTTCAGTTCTGTAGTGCTATATCAGTAGTACTATGTAATTACAATGTGTGTATATGTCATCAGTTGTGTAGTACTATGTCATCACAGTATGTGTCTATATCACTAGTTATGTACTGCTATTTATGACAGTATGGGTCTACGTCATCAGTTGTGTAATTCTTCATCACAGCAACTGTATATGTCATCAGTTCGGTAGTGCTATCTCACGACAATGTGTGTCTGTCATAGACACATTGTCTTGACATAGCACTACATAATGTCATCAGTTCTGTATTACTGTGTCATCAGTTGTGTGTGTATAATGATATTGTTGTAAAGATTGTGCAGTGAATGGTCATAGTTCTGTTTTGTCCTACTTTCAAATTGCCTAAATTTTCGACAAGCTCCAACCTGCAACCAGTCCTCTTGAAGATCAAACTCCTAGTTATATTTCCTCACCTGATTCACAAACATTCGCTCAGTTACGATCAGCCAACATGGAGAATTATGGCCTATAAACTTTGATGACTAGTATTTGGACACATCATGTTATGTGAGTACCGAAATTTTAACCAATATACACAACATACTTTTGATATTAAAGCTGAGAGTTTTCAACTCAGTGCAAACATTCAGTCTTGTTCAGTCATGATAGAGGGCGCTGTTTATGTTGTTATGTGTTTTACTTGAGAATTTTATACCAGTGTTTTTGATCTGGATTTGTCCTCACAAAATATGACTTCTTTACACATAACAAGGAGCAGCAGCTAGCTAAGCAACCTGTCTGTGTTGTGAATATATAGCCTTAGACTTTTGGCTCAGACCACACATACTCTTAATTGAATGGTCTGGCACTTTCAAAAATCTGTTCATTTTTAAATAATTTTGTGTAGAATTTATAATTCTATAAAGACAGTTTTTATGGTGTGATAAGATGACCTAATGCAACGAGTTGAGATTTGGACGAGTTATACATAAATTGTGACCAGACAGGTAATTATCAGTATTTTACAAATGCCAACTTCAAAGTGCTGGTAACAGATACCCTGTTTGTCTTTAAGTTTACACTCAATTATTTATTCAACATATCTTTTGTTCCATTGCAGTTTACTAGACACACTGACAATAGTACCCTCTATTGTTTATAGTAGCCCATAGTATGGATCTACGAAATGATGGTACCACTACAATAACACATCGTGGATACTTCCTACAGCATAGGAAATACCCTGATATTTATTTATAAATAGATTTCATAATATTTAGTGTAACACTATAAAGATTGCAAATGTTAGACGTTTTACATTTTTTTCAAAGCATGACTTAGAACAAAAGACCACGACTTGTTTGGCTGAATGGCATCCCTACCAACTCAAGACAGTATCAATAACAATACATGCAATAGCATTAAACAGTCACAGAATGTTCTATTCCATTCACTGAACACGTTTTTTAAACAATACACTTTTGAAGAAAAAATTGCTGTAGTATTTGTCATACCATCTTAGAACTGTTCTTATTACTTGTGTGTGTGTGTGTGTGTGTGTGATATTGTCTCTTTTCTTGTTTTGGCCTAACACTCTTTGAGATTGGCGCGGCGTTGATATTGCCTAGTTATTTCGTAGCACCACAGTGCAGCAGTGTGGACCATGAATGTATAAATCCATGTGTTGACCAATGACTTACCATTGCAGCTTTGCCATCTTTAGTGAAAACAAATTTGCCAATTCGTTCTTTTTCTTCTTGCTGGACACACTGTGCAGCCAACATCCATTCAGAACGTGTTGGTTTCCAGGAACCAAACTGAAATGCCCAGCGTAGACTTTCCATTACAGACAGCCTCATCTATATCACTGTGTTATAAATGTAAGACATTCAGGGTAAATATTAACTACTAGCAGAGGATCCAAGGGAGGCTGTAGGAATATCGGCATTATATCGACCATCTACGTACGATGGCATTATTTTTCATCTGTTTATATACGAAGATCGCTACACAGATCCGGAATGTGATCACAACACATCCGGACCTGAACCCGGGTCTTTCACACGAGCGATCTAAATCAACAACATTTCCCCTTCATTCCAAGCCAGTCTCTCGTAAAGTATTCACAAGTCATAGCTGACCAAAAAGTTGCTATATCACAGAGATCTACGCGGGTGAGGCCGTCCGGCCGACCACTGAGTTACGAATCGCAACTTTACAAGCAAATGTGGAGTCGACAGTCCGTAGATAAAACTATGGTGTCGAGGCGAGGTCGATATCGGCTAAACGAAAATTCAACGTACCTAATAAATTTCCATGTACAAGTTCTAGTGCATACACACCTCAACTTGCTTCTAAATCCAAAAGATTATTATTGCTACCAATGTTGTAACCGAATTGATGATACAACCCGCAACTTTACACACATTGATCTGACTTCCTGGTTTTCTATGTGCGCAGCCATCTTTGATAACCTGCGCATGAGCAAATACTCTAGTCTAATTGGTCCAATGTTTCCAGTTGACGGAACATTCTTCCTATTTCTATTTAGAGGTGAATAACTATAGGGTGCAATCTACTACGGTTTTTATTCGCCTTGAAGTTTGATAGGTGAACCATACTTTCACTTTTATTGTTTTCGCAGTCAAAACTTGAACTTCCTGAGTTTAAAGACAACTCGAAAACCGTCATATGACATGTTTGGTGATAGAGAACGCTGTTTTGCTAGCCGTCAGTTTCCAGTCAGCTCTTGTTACTAGTGACTTTACGGAGAGACTATTTGTACATAGGATAAGTAGAACTGATTGCGATAAAAGTTGGTAGAATTTGTATACACTGTATTTGTATGTATGTATTTGTATGCATGTATGTATGTATGTATGTATGTATGTATGTATGTATGTATGTATGTATGTATGTATGTATGTATGTATGTATGTATGTATGTATGTATGTATGCATGTATGCATGTATGCATGCATGCATGCATGTATGTATGTATGCATGCATGCATGTTTGAGTGTTGATACATATTTCTTTGTTGTTGCTTAGACCCCTCTAGTAGTGGTCTGAGGTTGTTGGAAGTGTTTACTTGTTGTAAATAAACGCTCCCTGTGGTAAGCCCTTAAACAGGTATCGTGGTGTCGACATAATAGCGAGTGTCATTGCGCATGTCGATTACAAGTTTGGAAGTATTTTAATCGGTTGTTTTCTGGGCGGCAGTTACTGTAGTATACGTAGTCATTGCTAATAAACATTGTTGCAGTAAAGGACACACATGTATAAACTATGATCCACATGATTTAGTACTGTGTTCACAGTGTCGCGCCGTGGAGGGCTCCCTCCTCAATTGGCAATATCAGGGGTCTGTACTACTTGACCGGAACTGAACGAAGTTTATCAAGATCTACCATGGAAATAAATAGAGTTATACATAAACTTGATTCTCGACGCCAAAGTTTGGTTTATTGGGTTGTTTAATATTAAGCGTCATGACTACAACCTCAGACAATAAACCTAGCCAACAAGTGACTGTGGTGTCGCTAGCAATTAACGTTGTCTTGTTTTACACTGTGTATTGGAATTGGTTTAAAGTTAGTCTGGAATCAATTTCTCGTATAAACACGGCTGAATGACGACAGACATTCGGGTTATGTTCCACGGTACACGGTTCCAGTCACTATAAAAGAGAGAACGCTTTTCGTATATATAATATATATATATATATATATATATATATATATATATATATATATATATATATATATATATATATATATACATTGTATATATATATATATATATATATATATATATATATATATATATATATATATATATATATATATATATATATATAGAAAGACAATAAACCGCTTGAAACAAACAAATAGGTAGAGATATGCAGACAATCATGGGACCACACAATGAACGTCTTCTTTTGTTTTTTAGCTTATCCCTTGCCTCATTAGCTAACTAGCCAAGACTTAATTTGATTCACTTTAATTGGTACAGCCGTGTGTTAATTATACTGCTTGTAGTTCGTAATAGAGACCTGTTGTAGAAAGATGGTTTGGATAACACTTGGTCGTAAAGAAGTGTGAAAACAGACATTTTTAAGTTGATCAGATCCCCCCAAAAAGTTAGCCAACCGGGAAAACATGCCACTTCCACGATCTCTGTATTAAAATATTTAAAAAGTTCATAGAATACCTAAACAATTTTAAAATAATGGAAAATTCATAAATGACTTTTACTTAGTAATGAAAGCCGAGAATACAGTATATCAACTGGGTACAATGACAGTGTAGCAGTGCTATTGAACACTTGTTATAGCAGCCATTATGTCCCGGGTTATAATAACCTAATTTTAATCAGGTACGGATTTTAGGAACCGTGGAATTGGCGTAATTTCATTTACTGACATTCGATTTGTTGCAAGTTCAACTGTCCAAGTTCCCAAGGGATCTAATTACTGTCGTGATCGTCATAAATAGTTGGACCAGCTTCCCTTTTTAATTCTTGTGTCTGAATAAGATTATCCGATCATTTAGGTATTGTTTTGGAACGTAAAAACTGTTATAAATATCTTTAATTGAAACTGTAATGACCATGAGTAGCCCTGGTTATATATAGAGCATGCTGCCATGTAACCACTTCCTTGTCTGTGCAGTGTGATGCAGCCTAACACCATGAGGATTCTCACTCGTTCTATACACATCCGGGTTATTTTTTTGCCCCGGATATTTACTCTGATGCATTTGTACTTTTTTTCCAATGATTTGATCAGTGACTAGAGGATTACATGCCACATGTAGCTATTTTAAACCAAACAAACAGGAGACTAAGCGGCGACCGTGGCAGATGCTAGCGAATCCTCATAATCCTGAATGTTCCCTTTGACACCGACGAAATCATACGACCATTGAGACTTCGTATCGTCATGGCAACCATTGATAGTGTAAATAAAGTTTCTATAATGATGCGATGTACTATTGTCAGCAGCGTGAGATCGATGAGAGGTTTACCTTGAGCTGACAACGCCATTTGTTTAGGTCTAGCTGTAACCGCTACAAAAACATATCAATTCCGATAGGATGTTGCCAACAATCATGTTCCCGTGGGCAAATCTCGCTTCACATTCCGAATCGCGAGATTGAGGTGTCAGGTTACAACTTGGCACCAGTGGCCACTGATATGCGAGTTGCCTCCGTCGCCCTTTACTTCATCGACTGTTTTACAATTTACTACTAAATGCGTCAGTATTGACATCATAAAACCGTCTATATTTATCCTACTTTTGCCGGAAACCTACTCGACGTCACGTCACTTCACTTCACTTCACTTCACTTCACTTCAAAAAGTGAAAGAAAATTCTCAGCTTGTGAAAATGCCCATCTGAATCCAAGTATATACACACTTGTTTTCTACTGTAACACACTAAACGTACTCTAGAATATGTCTTCGGTGAACCACGGGGAGTTCAAACCACAATTACGCCCAAAAAGAGTTTAACTTGCATTTCTGCGTAAATCAGAAAGTAAAGTTCAGTGACCGCTTTAGCAATACGCTTCATGTATTATTCGTGTTTCAACTTATTACCATAATTGAACATTTGATTTGACAATGAAATCTGTGCAATATGTATTACAGTCATGAAAGTTTTTTCTCGCGTTACTATAACAAATAATTGTATGTATGTATGTATGTATGTATGTATGTATGTATGTATGTATGTATGTATGTATGTATGTATGTATGTATGTATGTGTGTGTGTGTGTGTGTGTGTGTATGTATGTATGTATGTATGTATGTATGTATGTATGTATGTATGTATGTATGTATTGTGTTGTGTGTGTGCCTGCGTACGTGCATGTGTATGTGCGTGTGTGTATGTATATGCGTGTGTATGTGCGTGTGTGTATGTATATGTGTGTATGTGTGTATGTGTATGTGTAAAACCATCTCAATGTAGTGTTATTAGCCAGACATACTAGACTTACAAATTTAAATGTCTGAGGCTAGTTGAACATGCAGTTGTATTACGATGCGAATCCAACTGTATTGGCATAGAATACGATTGGGAAGAACAAATTTTTATTAAAAGACATTTTTCGAGGAAAATACATACAAACTTAGAACTTCAACAAGATTTGTCCATGTGCATAACCCATTTAGTTCGCTAATTCGTTGATGGCAGTAAACTTGAACCCCTCGGAGCTCGGCTTGCTACTAATACCCTTAAAGATCCAGAACGCCCCCTACCTTCATCTCTAAATAGCAAATTTGAAAACTGCATGGATATATTTGTAACATGATTCACATCATGTCTTAAGACTTAACCCCGTTGAAGTTTAATCCAGGAAGTGTGGGAACTGAATTCATCCTGCCAATAAGTATTCCCTTAAATAAATAGACAGAGAGACTATAGGGAAGACGCCTTGGTGTCGTACACAGACTAACCACAAGTTGTAAATGTTACAATTCGGCTTTTTGATTTATGGCCATTAATTCCGTTAAGCAAATAGAAAAACATTCTCGGGTAATGCACTGAATAAACTTTGACGCTCTCCCAGCCACATGATCAATAAACTTCCCCGGCTTGACTTTTACGTACGTAAATTTAACGTCTTTGTGGACCACTATCTGAGATCTAGTCACGGTCGAGTACGACAAGCCCCAGTCATCAGTAGGGAAAAGTCGACTATCCATCATACATCTTGAAACGTACGCAGCCGAACTATGACGAATTGATTAAACAGCACCATTGAAAAATCGTCCGGGTAGAAAATTTCGCCAATCAACCGTAAAATCGGAAGTGCCAGGAATGCCAATTTCACGACTTGCTCTCCCATGCATGTAAATTAAGTACAGTATAATTCCCAGCACTTTCAACTAGAAACTCGAAAATGAAGAATTGTAAATTTGGGAAAACTCACTGTCTTGTGGGATAAACGCCTCTAGGAAAAAATGTGTCAGGAAAAGTCACCATTGAAATTGTCAGGAGAACAGTGAAAAACAAATAAAATCAACACTGTCTACACTTTAATTGCAACGAGCATATCGCGAAATGATTTGTATTTCATCGGTGGAAAAACATATTTTATTCATAGGTCATATTTCTCCTTATCTGGACACATAGCTTGACAAGTGTGAATAATAGTTAAATTTAGTTCGAGATGTTGAAATATGTCATAAATATGCCATAAATCAAGAGTATATATATTTCAATAGAAATGGCGCAGATAAAATATAAACGAATGAACACTATGTACATTTCTATTTAAGTGTTAATTTCATTAAGTTAATTCGAGTACAGCAGCTACATGATATAAACATCTTGTGACAATTCCAGCAGAACGCTGTCATTCGCTAAACCGTCATTTTGTAGTCAACAGTGGTTTAGAGATCACGGGTTGGAACAATTCGCTAGAATAACGTTTATATTACTAATGCAAACATAACAGCTTTCTCACAAACATATAATGTGTTCAAAGTCGAGTAAATCGTTCCTATCACTCATCAAGTGTGGGATATAAGTGGTAAGCCGTCAAAATGCCTTTCCAATGCCGTCTCGGTGTCTCGCCCTCAAAAGCCGCTAGAGTTTCCTTACAGCCCGTCTCAAGTGGTATCATGCATAAAAGTTTAGGAATTCTGAGAGCTAATTTACGGCAATCATTGTAAAAGCTGTGAGAACTTTCTTCTTAAAGTACTCTCATATTTGGTTTGTTGGTCCTAGTTGTCTCCCCACGGCGTAAGCTGACGAAGACCACCGGTATCGTCACCGCTACATCTTTTCATATTTGTTTTCGTCCTCCTCAACCGTCAACTAAAAAAACGTCTTATTTTATTTCATTTGTAAACAGATCAAATAAAAGAATCTCTTCATCAAGTAGCAATTGGGGAAAATACAGAAGCAATGCCGAACTAATTATTTCTCCAACAAAGGTAAACGTATTAGGGGGCCCATAGTTTGTGCGTATATCGAATGGGTTTACGATTTCCCTGGTACGTGACTACCTTTAAGATAATAATTTTAATAACTCCGCATTGGCAGACATTTGCGTGCATAATCTTACTTTTTATCTCGTAAAACGCATCTGTTGTAACAACTCCAGTCCTTAAAATAAGTAATTACATATTCTTGAAGTTAAAAGGAACATTAAAGTTGGGCAAAACATCGTAAAGATAGAAACGGCAGAACAGGAGGGAACCGTAGAATATAACTTTACTGTCTCGTAATACATTGTCTTACTTGTATAGAGACTTATTGAACGGCGACACTTTTAGGCAACAAACGAATTTGGCGCAATCTTATGACAGTAATTTATGTCCCATTCTTAGGAATGTTACTCTATTTCCCCTTTTTACACTTAACGTTTTGACTTCTAAAATAAACAAAAAATAAAACTTTGAACGACTTAAAAGTTAAAAGCCCACTTTCTTTAAAAGCGTTATTAACTCAAACAATGAACTATGACTGTACATTACAGATCGATCTTTATTTGTGTCATATATATCTACCATTGTCCAATTTTAGTCATCAATCCGTGTACGTGTCTACCCATCACCTGCAATACAATTCGTATCACACAAATGCTTGAGTGTGGTCACGTGATGTCATATTATCAGTATATAGTATCACATAGACGATTCCAACAATTTGCATACCCCCGTCTCCCATGATTTCAGTATTAACAAAAATATAGAGTAAATTTGATTTAATTTCACTTATTTCAAGGTACAACAAAAAATGGTGAGATTGCTAGATTTTACTTTGTTCACATTGGCATATTTTATATCAGGATTCATGTTACCATAAATCTCTAAACACTAAATTAAAGAATTGTCCGCGACCCCCAGGCATCCTGGGCTTATTCCTTTAATAAGACGGTTTCCTTGGATTGTGTTAATGTGTTACGCTAAGCCCGAATATTGCTCGACTCGAGTCGCATTGCTGTAGGATCATACATACTATTGCGACAATGGAACAGCACAAGACCTGTCAGAAAGAGTGTGGATTTGTGGTATATCACCCCATTCATATGAACTAGACTCGTACATATTTTTTTTTTAAAGCAAAGTTTATTCAGTTTCATTGAAAGTAGAACTTACACAATTATTTTGTTTGTAAATTTCAATTTCATCCCAGTTTGAAGCAATTCATTTATCTGACAACTTACATAATTATTTTCCGCGCTCCATCGGTTAAGATCTAGTAGCACTTGAATCTTCAAGTACACTTGAACTACAAAATGACGGTATTCAGGGGGCGGGGGGGGGGGCTGTCACTATCTCCCACTAAGTATCCGTTTTCTTGTGTAACTCATTACACAACTCGGAATATTGGGGTGTTTTTACCCTGTCCTTGAGACCTTGATGGGATTAAAGATTTGGTGAAACAACGGAAGCATGACGAGACTTCTGAAAACAGCCTGGTCACCATAGTTGTTATTAATCAGATGTTTAGTCTTATAACAAAGACGATGCTGAACGGACCAGACAACGAAATCACCAATCATAAATCGATGATCAGGCAATAACTCCTGAAAAGAAAAGAAAATGTATTATTATTATTATCCCTTTTTCTTCATATTATGACATAATTTGTGAGTTTTAATTAATGCATTCGATGTAGAAGTCTAAACATTAGTTAATAAATACAGTTTTTAATACAATTCAGTCATTTATGATTTCATTTGTGGGACCGGGGCCGGGGGGGGGGGACAAGACTATTACTTTAAAACAAGTCTTTATGATCATTGTTATAGATCATTTATGTGATAGGTTTAAACTATAGTTGATATGTGTGGCACCTTGAATGGTTACAGTGGGAATCTGCTTGAGTTCTGCACATCATTTAAAAAAACCTGAGGTATTTATACCAACGAGTTGCTTCATTGTATTCATTGAGTATTTCTTAATCATTTACCGCAGACAAGTTACCCTTTGTTTTCGTTAGTACGTCTTGATCTTAACGATAAGCATTCTCGCAAACCAGAGCTGTTATTTCTTCCGTGACACTGCCTTTTTGGGTGGTGCGCCTTGGTGGTTACGACGATGAATAGAAGTTATTGATACACTTAAATATTAAGTGAATAATACGAATAATACGAGCTATTTGACTGTTGCTACAGTCGAATACATGAAAAACAAAACCCATATAGCAATTGGTACATATACATGACTTGTATATTTACACTTGAAAAAACCACGGCGGCCTGTATTAACCTTACGCTCTTTGGTGATAATGTTTGCGTCATTTTGTAATATTCTAATTTCATTTCAATTACTAAGATATTTTGAATCATGTCTGGCAAGTGGCAGAGTTTCAACCACGTATTCATATGTGAAAATGATATAATTTTAGTGGAACAGTAAATCCCAAATTGACTAGTCTCATTGAATGTCTCGGAAATAATATATTTAAACTCTGGCTGTTACTTTGTGCAAGAAAACTTATCCCTATTCTCAGTTAAACTCAATAAAAAACAATCTGGGGTCTCCTTACAAATCTTTAAATAGAGGTAAAAATGATATCAAAATTTAGCCATTTCAGCATCTAGTTACTGACAACAAAATGGCTTGAAGTTGCGATGTGTCGCTCCTAAATGGACTCTTTCCGAAATTTTTAAAAGCCCTATGTATTTTTTTTTAAAAAAGCAAGTGACTTGTACAAGATCGATCATTTAGCTGACTTGAGGACTCAATTGCACAATTCATACTCTGTGTATATCAGTGTATAATAGGCAGGTCGATAACACCGAGTCAGAAATATCATAACTATTGAAGCTATCTTCTTTAGATTTGTGAAACTATGTACAGTATGTCAGACAACAACAACAACAACAACAACAACAACAACAACAACAACAACAACAACAACCCTCACACATAATTGAAACTGCAGCATACAATTCTTCTGACATCCGGGTATCTAACCCCTCACATTGAGGATTTTTTGTCCGTCTCTTAGCCTACACGTGATGATGATCATGATCTCAAGTTCTTGCGATGTCGTTGCTTAACACCCCCACCCGACAAGTTGCGACAACTTTAGAAATTTGTCAGTCTCGGACCAACGGGCCATCACTACTTTCGCACCCTGATCCCGTCATCCCTTCACGCAGTGAATACCCATCATCGTAAAATTAGAGGAGGCCTCTTTACGGCACCGTCCGAGATGCACTGCGGAGACGTTTATTGTTTTTCGTTTATACGTCGGAGTAAAAATGTGTCCCGACTTGCAAGAATGTTGCCTCGCTAAAAAAAATATTACTACTGATTTGTCCTTTCATTGTTAACAAAAAAGACTAATATACTAAAGTTATGCCGTTTTTTGCATAAATAACTCAACGACACTTGTCACAATGCAAGTTTTCGAACAATCTGTCCGTCACCCATTTACTTTTGCAGTTAAAATCTTTGAAGCTAATACTCACTACATTAGACAAAGATGTCGACAATATCATTTTCTTTAATACATGCTATTAAATGAGCGCTCACAATAAAGCATTAATGATTTGATATTATTGTGCAAAGAGGAAACGTCACGCAGTTATCACGTGACATGCACACGAGTATTTAAACAGTCCATATATTTTGGAATGGAAGCTAGACTGTGCGTATATGCTGTGGTTTGTTTTGCAGCCTCAATGAACTGCCACACACATTCTTTATTTATCAACGATATATAAAGAACATATTTATCTCATGAAAATCATTCTACAATGTGCAATGGGGGAATTAAATTACTGGCGGATAATTGGTGATATCCCCGATTTTACGTACTAGTAGTTTCCTTGTATGCCTTTGGTTGACCCTCTGTACTTATCGACTTTTACTTTAGTGTGTTAAACTTATGATAGCAGTACCATTGCCTTGGGTTTTGTGTATATACATTTAAAAAGTACAGTGAATAAAATAACTAACTAACTATGTATGTATGTATGTATGTATGTATGTATGTATGTATGTATGTATGTATGTATGTATGTATGTATGTATGTATGTATGTATGTGTGTGTGTGTGTGTGTATGTATGTATGTATGTATGTATGTATGTATGTGCGCAAGTGTATGCATGTATGCGAACATTTGAGTTTGGTGGACAAATAGGCCAATTTCGTGCGCGAGGCTGAGAGCGTTTTGGTTACATTATTTCAATTTAAATCACTTGCTATCGCAGCAAAATATATATAATTTGACAATGTTGACGAGTCTCATTGAAAGAAGCAGGCACAATATATTCATTTTGCGAAAGTGTTTTTTTCCAGCATGCCTCTTTTTTTTGTATGTTTTTTTTTATTTAAAAAATATGATTACATGTTGCTCTTTTTTTAATAAAATAATCATGTCGTAGGCACAATCATGAATATTTCAACATTCTTGTCCGATGACAATCGCTACTATTAAACGAAAACAGGGTCTGCATTTCAGTAAGTGAAATAAATCATCATTGATAAGTTTAAGTTGTTACGGTGTGTTGCACCCCCGGTGCTGTCTTCACAATGACCCAGAAAAAAGTATGTGTTCATTAGAAGGTGTCAACTACACCTTGTAAAGTAAATTAATCAATTTAAATATCATCAATTGTGACTGGAAGACAACCTCGTGTGTCACTTGGGGTCACTTGGTCTGGCAGCAAAATGATAAATTGGGATCAGTTTCCAAGCATGCGAATTTATCGGTTGATAAGGTCAGAGGTCAACAGCTGATTTGATTCCAAAGTAAACACTTCATTGCAATCCACTCCTTCCTTCTTGGCGTACGTCCCATGCTACAATGTAAGTACTGCATGCAAATGCAGAGACGAATTACCCACACAGCAACTAGTACTGGAACAATCATGATGGTGGTGGTGGTGGTGGTGGTGGTGGTGGTGGTGATGATGATGATGATGATGATGATGATGATGATGATGATGATGATGATGATGATGATGATGATGATGATGATGATGATGATGGTGATGATGGTGGTGGTGGTGGTGGTGGTGGTGGTGCTGGTGCTGGTGCTGGTGGTGCTGGTGCTGGTGATGATGATGATGATGATGATGATGATGATGATGATGATGATGATGATGATGATGATGATGATGATGATGATGATGATGATGATGAAATAACATATCTAGAAATTTGTGTTGTGTGTAGATACTCAATCGTCTGAATAATTAAAAAGCTGGCCTACTTTTACTGCAATGTCATATTTCAAATTATCCTTGATTTAAACTTCTGGTTTCATCCAGACAACTCTGTAATTTCAGACTCACATTCTAAACATTTCTCCCCTCAAACAAATATTTTTAAAATCTTGAAATATATTGCAAAGTCTTTGAATTAACATGGGATGCAAAAGATCACTAAACGTTTAAACGGCTTTATAATATAGTTACAATAATTTACGGTCTTTATGCATGTAAAAGTAAGCAGTTACTGTAGCATAACACAAAGTCAATAAAAATGACCAAAAAAGACTTCTCTTTCAATAACAGGAAAGAAGAAATTATTTGTTATTTTTTGGTTCAAGGTAAGATCATTGCAACCTTGATCAAAGACCTTCCCTACAATTGTATCGAATGTAAGATACAGAGATGATAAGACTTTTATGGTAAGAGTGTGAGGATATCCCCCACCTGTCTAAGATCATTTCAAATACGTACACAATATCAAATCGTCAAATGCTGAAAGAGTAAATTTTTTTCAGAACTTCCGAATAACTTGAATATTTCACTGATTCTCTGATAATGTCTTTAATTTATATTCAGAAAATATGCTATCCCCCATTTCAGCCTTCGTGTAAATGTCGCTGCGACATTATTTGGAGTTAACGGAACCTGACCAGATAAGCTTAAAACTTGGTTTGGGGTTCAGACATTGATGGAATTACTATTACAGTTTTATTAAATACATGATTTAAAGCAACAATACAGGATGGTATCATTTAGGTTTGTGTTTTGATGACGTGTTATTGAAAACACGTTTCTTGAGAGAGAGAGAGAGAGAGAGAGAGAGAGAGAGAGAGAGAGAGAGAGAGAGAGAGAGAGAGAGAGAGAGAGAGAGAGAGAGAGAGGGGGGGGAGGGAGGGAGGGAGGGAGGGAGGGAGGGAGGGAGAGAGAGAGAGAGAGAGAGAGAGAGAGAGAGAGAGAGAGAGAGAGAGAGAGAGAGAGAGAGAGAGAGAGAGAGAGAGAGAGAGAGAGAGAGAGAGAGAGAGAGACGTTTTGGTTCTAGGTGGTGTTACAATTGTTTCATATAGAAAGATATAATATACATGTATATTATTCTTACCACTGACACATATTATGTACAGCTGTAGAACTCTCTCCAGATAGACACAATACGACAGAAAAATGACAGTATGAAATGATGATTTTTTTTGGACCAACAAATATGAAAAACACCAAAAGGCTAAGACCATCCCTTTATAACACAAATCAAAGACATTATCATCCGACATTTAGCCAATCTTCCATTTCATACTCTGGAGTCAACACTGGAATAATCTGCCTGTTAAGATTCGATCAATTGGTCCATGCTCGAGCTTTAGAAAGTCAATTTAAAGATATGTAATTTTAGAATATGTATCGCAACATTGTCATGTACAATTTTGCATTGCTTTGTGTGTGCTTTTTAATTAGATTACGGAAATTTATAGGTGTGTCGATTTGTGTCAGTGTTACTTGCCTAATATTGTTTTGTTATGCTTTGATATTCGTCTTTTAAGTGTTTTTGTACTTGAACTTGTGCGTAGTTTCTATCGCAATTTCTGTTTCATGTGTCTGTCTGTGTATCACTACGGTTACTAGCTAGACTAGCCTGGCTATTTCTTGACCCCATTTGCCATATATACACCGTAATATTATCCATTGTTATTATGGCTCTTTTTATAATAACGGTGAATAAGTGTTATTATAAATTATAAGACATCTTTATGCATGTCCAGCCACCTCTGCCGTGCGACACCATTTTGCTCTAGATCCTAAACAAGTTCCTGTGCGTATTATGCATGTGTATTTTGCAAACCAACTTTAGCCGAAATTGATCCCACAGTGACAACATGACAGTTACTTTAACATTATGTCATCAGTGTTTTAAATGCATTGGTCCGAAATATGTACAACAACTGTACACTGACTTGGGTCTTGGGTTTTTGTTTTCACCGTAGCTGCCGCTGTTGGCAATCTGTAACATAATGTAAAACTTTGAGTATATACGTGTGATTTCAGTAGAAACGTTTCATGATAGATTTCAAATTTGGAATAACAAGTTTGCTCAACTACATTTGTAGTCCTTCATTTAATCTTCATAACACAAAACTTCGTCAAATTTTATTGTGTCGTTTTGGAAAAAGACATCAGGAGGCGACAAAACGGTTGAAAATTGGAAAAGCTTTGAGAGACAGTTTAAAATAACAAGCAACCACTGTTTGATAACAGGATCGTCAAATACTCTAGTATTAGTTTATGTATTTATTTTTAGCGTACAAACAAATTCAGCGAATAGACAACTTCTCGTATTTCGGCTCTACTTAATTTTAGCGAATACAATGTTTTTACTACTTTTGTTACAGTAACTGTTTGCCCCATCATTTTTGTAAGTTACATTTAATATAGCGATTGCCCACGTATAGGGGCCTACATGTAGTTACTCAGAACTTACCCGTCACATTCATGTTAATGTTCACACTGATTTATTTTTAAATTGGCGCAAAAAATTATTTCAATCAGTGAAATAAGTTTATGTAATGAGTTTTAGCGCTAATACATTGAGCGCCGAAACACATACTTTCACATTATCTAAACTGTCAGGATATTTTGAATTTATGAAACGGTATTCAGTGTATTTCGCTTTAATTCAGTGATTTCACAATATAAATACACCAAAAGGAAATATATTATGTACTATACGGATGCTGGTGGCAATGTACTGATGCTTCTCAGGATAGTACAGTACGGGATGTGTTTGAATACGGTGACGGATATGGTTATCATTAAATGGTGGTATAGTAGTATCATACATTATCCACACATACTCTTATACCCGTTCTGTATATAACGTAAACCGTGATATAATCTATAAGAAAATTGCATAATATTTGATCTGCAAATGATTCGTGAAGACTTCATTTTTAATTTATACTACTGCACTGCAGTAATGTATAATGCGGTTACGAAAGACACATTATGGACTATAGGTTTTCAGGTTATTTTTTTCCTCCGTGAAATAATCGAAACTATGTCTAGGACAAAACTATTCGGGTTGATATTGTACGCTTAATTTGTTTGCACATTCGTATTTAGCCTACCTGTAGATACATCAACTACACTATTTCGCTATCCTAACTGACGTTTGTGGGTTTTTTTTGAATTTTCGCTATTGTTTCCAATTTACAATGAATGTTGTACATGTATTTGGTGTACGCTATAGTACATCGCCTGATCGAGGGACACAAATGCAGGATGTCATACAACTTGAATGGTCGGCAATACATGTGAAGGTTGATAGATTGAAGCTGACGTATGTTGTATCTGTAAACGATTGCCTCGATTAGATTCCCTTTTATACCCGGTTTCTTTATCTTTGTTTGCTTAATGTATCAAAGTATAGGATACGAACTGTTTTTATTGTTTATACCATGGTGGTCTAGAAGTCAGCCGTAAAAGCTTCCGTCTCTGCCAGCCTTGAAATACACCTCGGGATGTAGTAGACAACGTACGTAGTGTCGCACCAATGTACTAGCAACGTTGGAACATCATGTCCTTACGAGCGTATGACATGTAAAATAATAATACAATTCTTTTAAATTTAGACATACAGTCGTGGAGTATTTGCACGACCAATATATGGAGAGTATACAGTATGGAAACTAGGCGATTGGTAAGGGCGTATAGGTTCAGACAAGTAACGGTTTGTCCGAGAAGTATTAAAGGTTCGACACACGTGTAAAGAGATCTGCACAGATTGTCACACCTTGATGGTAACCTTTGGCTTCGGAAGACCCAAGTTAGGTTTTATGAACCTAACTCGTTTGTCACAGTTTCTGCTTGTACTTGTAGGTAACACTTCTTGATGTACACACTTCTTCAGAAATATCCTAAATTTACGCCGAAATTAAACTGGAGAGCACACGTATCTTTTCCCCTGTGTGAAAATATCTCTTTTAGTGTACGTTTAACCCTTTCATGACTAGAGACGAGTTTTAAATAATATGGGGACCCAATTCATATGAATATTTTCATAATTACAATAATATTACTTTATTAGGAAGTAATATTTCTTTAATTCCAGTCTAAAATGAAGTTGATATATGCCAAAAACTTACATAAAACATGAATTTTGTCCAAACAATTTTGGCGGGAATGTTTTCAGTATTGAAGGGGTTAATACAGCAATTGATGATTGAAGGACGAGACGTTATATCCGTGATGGACTGTGATATAGTCCTCGCAGAGGTTCATTGACTTGTGTGAAAAATGTCAGCCTTTTACATCTGTCCAAACACTTACTGTGTATTTAAATTGTCCGTGGTTGCCATGACTTTCAGCCGAAAGGGACTGAAAAGCTTGTGGGTTACTGACAGTTACACAGACATGCAAAGTGTCCTATAGTCTCATTGCTGCTTGAACATGAAATTTTGCTGATGGGTGTCTTTCAAACAACTGGCAATTTTACATTTTGGAAACCCTGACGAAGAAGTCTATGAAGTGTTTGGCATGTGCTCATCTTTTAATGCTTTAAATTTTCTTTGGCCAGCACACAACCACACAAATTGGAAGTTTAAGTATAACTCGCATTCAGAATGCATTATTTTCTTCAAATAACTTTTATACATACGATTATATTTTGGCAAAAGTCATAGATCCTGAAAAATAACTTTACCTTAAGAATGTCCCTTGCATCGAAACGCGCGTTTGACTATTCTAGTTCACTAGATCTCAGGAGCCTGGTGAAAAAATGGTATGGATTACGCCATCTCCTGTGAATCGATGCGTATGAAGTCAGTGTGTCCCCTCCCCACTCCTTCCATTTCCTCGGGCATGTACTCTTGCAATGAGCAAAGCGGCGAAAACCCTGGAACCACTGAAAGTTCCACATACACAACGTTCTTTTTAAAATCCATTTTGTCATAGTATGGAATACATGGAATATTGTAGGGTAGGGAAGGGCATGGTTTAATGTTTGGTGTGGTATTATAGTTATGGTATGGTATGGTGTGGTGTGGTGTGGTGTGGTGTGGTGTGGTAGAAAATTGAGATTCAGCCTGATCTCAGTGTTTCTCTACAAACTGTAACTCCTCAGTCGATGACGTGATGTGGATTGGCTCAAAATCATTTTAATTTCTCTAAAGTTGAACTGAAATATAGAAAGTTGACACGAATGTGTATTAGTCGGCACGAGATAAAAGTCAAAAAAAGCAACCAATTTTCAATATGCGGCCAAAGGGAAAACCATTTACGAAAATGGACGAAATTACCAAAATTTGAACCAGAATTAACCTAAATGGTTTGATAACTCAACTTTATCAGAGATTTATTAAATATGATGTTGACAACTAAGACATAAATGTTTGTTCTGCTAATTTTTCAAAAAAACACCGAACAAACTTTCCTCACACGGTAATTCTTGTCCCAGTCTAGATAATGACATTTTCCGAAGCTTACATCAAAGGCTAGTCCTTGAGAAACTTCATTTCCCCATAAACACAGAAAAATTGTATTTTTGTCTTTTCTGCATAAAAAATACATCACTCTCATTCAATACATCAGTAGAAAGCATGCATCGCAACAAATTTCTGTTACGGTGTCGCTTTCCGATGTCACATTTCCATGTTGTTGTTGGTGATGGATGGGTTTCGATGGGACTGCGACACTCTTTATCACGTGTTCCGCGTACAGCGTCCTACTACGTTGGCGCCATCCATTCATCTGCATCATAAAGTCGCCAGTTATTCTGTCGTTCCACATAGCCTCGGGCCCTGACCCAACATTTTTGAGGAGTCACTGGGAAATCGGACACTACTACACAATGCCACTTGATGCTTATTTCATGTTCGATTTCATTAGAATAGTCAATCATAGTTTTGTTTACAAACCTAAGTTGTCTTTAACTGGTTTAATGGTAGTATAGCTCATGTGATGGCTCACAGTCGAAGTCCAATTTACAGTACCGTGAGAAAAAAATAACATGTCTGTACTTATTGCAATCGTTAATTTTGTCGTAGACGCAACGGTATAATAAGGTAAAGTGATAGTGTATGTAAGTATGTATGTATGTATGTATGTATGTATGTATGTATGTATGTATGTATGTATGTATGTATGTATGTATGTATGTATGTATGCATGCATGCATGCATGCATGTATGTATGTATGTATGTATGTATGTATGTATGTATGTATGTATGTATGTATGTGTGTATGTGTATGTATGTATGTATGTATGTATGTATGTATGTATGTATGTATGTACACACACATAAGTATATATTTATGTGTGTGTTTATAAGTAAAATAGTCATGTAGAGAGGACAGACACGTATATGTATTAAACAGACAGACATGCATACATACATACATACATACATACAGACAGACAGAGACAGACAGACAGACAGACAGACAGACAGACAGACAGACAGACAAAGATGTCAACATACATATAAACGCACACACATATACATTACATACATACATACATACATACATACATACATACATACATACATACATACATACATACATACATACATGCATGCATGCATGCATGCATGCATGCAGGCAGGCAGGCAGGCAGGCAGGCAGGCAGGCAGGCAGGCAGACAGACAGACAGACAGACAGACAGACGTATTTAAATTAGTTACTTTGAAACGCCTTATCATTTCTTCATTTCATTGTACGTCATTTTATAAGTTGTTGATTGAAGACATTTTTCATTATGCCGATTGTTCAACAGACCG
This sequence comes from Glandiceps talaboti, assembly GCF_964340395.1. Lineage (NCBI taxonomy): Eukaryota > Metazoa > Hemichordata > Enteropneusta > Spengelidae > Glandiceps > Glandiceps talaboti. The sequence continues at coordinate 14,996,036 of NC_135556.1, read as the reverse complement.
TGAAAACCAAAACCACAATTATCAACTTTAATTCGATTAATTGTCATACTTTCACCTTACGATTGAATTATTGGCCATTTCAAATCTTGTAATACAAGTCTAAAAATTCCGTTTCTGACAAGCCGTTGAAGCGTTTAATTTTAAAACAACAAAGAAAGTCATCAATTGGTGTTTTCTGCACCTGTTGAATCTGTCTCGTATAGCACACCATTAATCAACCGGTCATGGTTCTTAGTCAAGTGATCAAATTGAAATCACTCTTTCTTTGCTCAATCAACAGTTTACTGATAATAGCGGGATGATTTACATCTACGAGACACGGCTTGGGCTATTTTCGACAACATTACCAATAAGTGTATATGAAGACTAGTCCATAGATCAAACCGTCGACATACGACGTGATACCTCTCAGACTCACACGATGACATGTACACAGTGATACACACATTGTCTTGTACTCTGATATCAGTAATGAACAGTCTGATGTATGAGATGACTTGGAAGAAAAATGACTTCACATTAGAGAGAGGGATAGATGAGTAGCTACAAATAGAGTAGAGAAGAGAAGAGTAGAGTAGAGTAGAGTAGAGTAGAGTAGAGTAGAGTAGACTATTATAGATTTATAGTAGGGTAGAGTACAGTACAGCATAGTAGACTAGTCTACAATAGACTAGACTAGGATGTATTTATGGTAGGTTTGGGGTGGCGTGAAGCGGAGTGAAGTGGAGTAGGGTAGAGTAGGGTAGAGTAGAGTAGAGTAGAGTAGAGTGGAGTGGAGTGGAGTGGAGTGGAGTGGAGTACAGTAGAGTACAGTAGAGCAGAGCAGAGCAGAGCAGAACAGAGTAGAGTAGAGTAGAGTAAAGTAGAATAGGGCAGAGCAAAAGATAAATTGATAAGATAAACCACAGCAGCTCAAAAGGTAAGTAGAAAAGACCAGGCTATTGATGAATAAAAGCATATTAAAACGACTTAATTATTCATGATCCAACCAATTCAGACATGATTCGTGATGTCTGAATGTACTAGACTGGTCAGTTCAGGCATTGTTTGATGCTTCGGTAAACATCCTAACGGGACAGGAGAACTAGCCTTGGGCAACCAAGACATTCAAAGAGAATCGGGATGGTATTTGACAGATAAAGGTGGACCCATTCCTCAATCACTGTCAATATAAAAAAAGACATTGTCACATTGAATTCAGGGTAAGAGCCATAAAGTTCATATTTTATCTGAGATAGGACGCCAGCAAAGCGATAAGCTGGACCGATTATGTTACATATAAAGTAGAAAATCTTGTACTTGCGTCGGTAATTGCTTTAAAAACAACCCCCAAAACAAGAATGTCAACGAAAACTATCTTTTTGTGCGTATGGCGACCTGTGGAGGAATTCAGTAAATACAAAAGAAACCGTGGATTGATGTACAAGCTAGCTGAGTAATCGAGTTGTAAGTTAACAATCGAAATAGTCATAATACTTATAGGAAGAAAACAGATTCTGTAACTACAGCACTTTGTAAATCTTGCATGGTATGTTTTGATGAATTTGCAAGGTATTTTGTGTGAGATATTTTAGATGACTAACTTGGTTAAGATGAATGGTTATTTGCAAAATTGCACTCCGCAGAACTTTGGAACGCCTATCTTTATCAAAATAAAACTGTGTTTCATAATACTAAGATTTCGTTGCTCTATTGAAAGAACGTGACATGGACAGACAGATACGAATGAAATAATGAGATGCAGGCTTTAGTATTATAGTTTTGAAAATGTCTTTATTTATACAGATAAATCTGTTTTCGTGCTTCAAACTTGTATAATTTCACCCTTTTCCTGTATAGTATTCGTCCTCCATTTTGGCAGTCTCTTCAGCCCGCCATTCACCTGATCTGAATACATTTTCCTTCATTTGTTATAACATATGAACTAAAGACCACTGAGCCCAATACATACATTTTATACCACAAGTCATTTTAGAACTTAGCCATTGTGATTAGGGATGTTAGAATACAGGGCCACGTTGATGGAAATATGGTTAATAGAGACTTTATCCAATGTGAAATTGGTATCGATTAGAAATCTTGGCCCAGTGAGGCTCCATGTGCGCCAACTATCTCTAACATTTACAATGTTGAGAAAAGCGTTTCCATGTTTTCAGTAATAACTCACTTTTATAACTGTATGTATTTGTAAAGGGGACAGTGACTTCAAACGATAAAGACTGCAAGAATTGACAATTTTTTTTAATGTTAAGAAAGTTTATATGTTGTTTTTTCAGTTCCTAAAAGTAATACCACACTTTTATGACTGTGTATTTTAAAAGGGGACAGTGATTTCCAACGATATAAAAGACGGCAAGCTTTTTTTCAACATGTAGACATGGAAAGACACAGATGGAATTCTGGTTTCAAAATTTTCTGGTGTTTAGTCAACTCTACGTTTCTCATCTAAAGTGTTGTGGAGGTGATATACAACCAAGCCATACTGTAAAATTAGATGAATTTGTTATTGCCTGGTATGTTCGTTTTTGGACCATATACCCTGCATTTTTTTCAATTCTGTATACTTTCTAGATGTGTAAGATCACACGTTATATTATGTCAATACATGAATAAACATCTTTATAAAACATATAGTAATAATAAAACATAAACCGAATGAGAAGCTGCAAGTAATCATACACAGAAAATAGTGATTTCCAGATTTAGTTTTAAAAGAATAAACTGTAGTATATATCTATGTTATAGAACTCAAAAGACACTCTAATCATTAGCAGAAGTTCACTGTTAAAAGTTCATTTCTGATGTTCTGATTTCGTTGTAACAACGTATATAGTATGTACAATAGAATAAAATAAACACAAGGCAACTTATTTTTTATTTACTATCGAAAAACAAATTGCATATACAGGGAGGTGAAATCAAATAGTTCCATTTCAACATATTGGTATTGATATTCAAGAAAATCTCGAATCCATTTCAAAAGTTATATCAGTATTTTTTAATTTTTTTTTTGGTTTTGAGCGGGTTTGATGTTATGTTGTTTCAGATAACATCATCGTCCATCGCTTCGTTACAAAATGTGTGTTTTCGAGAAATGGTTCCCACTCGTGACTAAAATACAAAAAGCAATATGAGGACCAACGAATTTGGCAGAATTGTAGCTCAGCGAATGAATTTATCAAGATCTAATACCTACTATACAAAACTTGAAATGCTTAAGATGTAAAACTTCCTGAGTAAGTTCAGTTCTCAAGTAATCAAACAATAATTTCGATATAAATCAGTCAAGAAGGAAAAGATAGTTTGGTTTCACAAATTTCAATACATTACATCGAAGTCTGCGTTTGAATAAAATAAAAAATAAACCGAAACGATTTTATTCAGATTCAAATGAAGCACAAAAGAGTAACAGCAATATAGGAATGTTAGTTTTCCAGGTTGGCCTTCATCATGGCATATACCTTCCAGTAATACAGCTCGTCATGTGTCGAATTTCTGCCTAATAACGCATGTAACTCCATACAAGCATACATAACACACAAAAACGCAAACACCTTCTTGTGGCGAGACAGTAATTCAGACAGACGCGGTCTTTATTCTCATTCACTTAACCGCGTGTAAAAAACTTGACTAATTGGACGTGTAGGTATAAAATGCCTTGCATAGGAAATTTCTCCACGGGAGTAGTTTTTTGTTCTCTCAAGTCACAGGGGACTGTGTTGCAACGGAGACTATGATCATCATCAAGGTAACCATGTATAGTGGTATTGTTGCCATACATTTACAAGTATTCGCCAATAAGTAGGAATGTCCTTTCCTTTAGACCGACAACTTTATTTAGTAAAACAATCAATAAGTAGGTTTTTGTTGCCTTGATCCCCCTCACCATGCGTATAGATTTGTTTCTGTGTAAACGCAATGTGTGGGTTAAGTTTATCAATAGTTTCGAGTTTTCCCACAGTGAAAGAGTCTAAGAATGTTACGGTAGACTTCATTTTTTATGCGCAGTGGTCAGTCTAGCGAGAAAATCGGAAGATTTTCGTGTTTTGATTATCGAACGACAGTTATGTTACGTACATATTACACTAATTCTCAGTGTCTCGTTTAAGGTTCTTCTATCAGCGCAACGGACACCAACCAGTGACAAATTTACCAAAACTTCGTTGTCCAGATATTTGTATAGTTTACGCTGTTCATAAAAGTTCAAATCCACAGACAGATTTGTGAAGAATAACAAGAAATGGAAATATATCATTTTTTGGGGGTTATAATAAATCGGACACTTTTGAGTACGGTGAGATCCGTTTTACGTGAAAGTCAACAGGACGTCCTAAATCTGAATCAATCTTATTTTGGGAGAAAATCAAATTTACTTCAGAATCGTTCAGGAGTAGAGAGCAATGAGTTAGAAACACAACTTTTGCCGGGTTTTTTTTTGTACCTAGAACTTTGTGTTCGGGAACTGTAAAAAAAAATATCTCCCGAAAAGACTTTCTCTTCTTCGGGGAAACCTCAAAACGGAATTAAGCTTAACAGTAATCTCCTGTAGGGATAAAATTAATCCCAGTCGTTTGTCATGTGGCTGAACGGAAAAGAAGTTCTCAAATCGGCGCCAGAAGTTCGGAATATAACCCTAAGACTGAAAAAAAACCAACTAATTGGTCATTCATCATTATAGCGTGATTAGTGTCTCTTCAAGTAGATTTTCATTGACAAATTCTACTGTTGTCACTCTTATCGACTGTTCGATTTCACAAACACAAGAAAAACGAACGCACTTTTGCATGGATTACCCTCTAAATCAAAGCTCTATTTATTAGTGAGCTGACTAATTAGAAATAGTGAAACCTTTAAAATATTGCCACCCATCTCATTAAAAGTTATGGACTTAGGGCCATTAGATGAGATTAAGCCCTTTAAGTCGCTAATTACTCTCTTTATTTGCTTGGTGTGTTTGCATCAGATTCTTTGTATTAAGTCTGAAGGGTGATTTGTACAATGTAAGTACTCTTCACAGGCCAACAGAACTTTTTTGTATTATAACCCCATCCCTGTACGGAGTGTCTGCTTAACCACGGACATAAAAGAAATAGAGTCCAAGCACCTCTCACAAGTTAGACCAAGCGAGAAACGATTCAAATAGCAAATTCTAAGGAGTTTATGCCCATTAGAGAGGCCAACGTGAATGTTTTCAAGTGGCCAGTAAGGAGATTACACGCTCTCAAGTACACTCCAATATTCACACACCATGGATGCAGACCACATTTCCGGGATACGGTGTTTCAAGGCCGTGTGGCTTTGGAAGGAAAACAGGGGAAGAGAGAGACAAGGAAACGGATTTTTCTCATTTTTTTATGTTTAGAAAATACGGAAAATAATAAAATGACTAATTATGCTTCACTTCTTCTGTGTTGCAATCGTAAAAAGAAGTGAATTTTACGAAGTAGTCAAAACTACAAATACGTGTATACAATCCCTTCATTTCATTCTAGTAAGTTGGAAATCCTTAGACAAAGATAGTGACATCAGGAACAATTCATGGAAAAAAACAATCAAATGTATAGTAAGCAAAATCCACAATGTCTTTTTAAACCTGCTTAGAATAGCGTCCAAAATTTACGATATTGACGGATGTATATGACTGTTTTCTTTATTTTGTAAATACACCAATTTTTCCCCGGAAATCTGAGAGTTGATTTAAACATTTTTTTTTATAATCTGGCGATGCGTTTTCTTATAATATTTGTAAATTGTACTTCTCTGTACGCCCGCAAGTTGTTTCATTTTGAGAACAATTTACAGACCCAAAGAATCAATACTTTACAATACGTACAATCTTAGTTTATAGATAGCGTTATACTTGAATGTAAACATAGTGCAAGATCTGAGAGATTTTCACACTCTTCACCAGTATAGGAAACTAGGAAACTAGGAAACTATACACGGGATAGTGAAGAATGACAAAACCATGAGTTACACTCAATCCATGCCGTGAAGACGTAAACGTCACATGTCAAATTAAATCGTGACTACTTTGTCTTTTAAAAAAAAAAAAGTTCTGTATGTATAAATTGGACTTACAGACACGCAGGTGTTACTCGTTCATAATTACCTTTTCTTACTACTGTTACCGTTTTCGTAATTAATCATTAGTGTTTATTTGTTAATTTTTACTAATTCACTGTTCCTTTTCATTAAACAATGTGTCATTTCTGTTAGTCATTCATTGGGCCAACAACAATTTACAGTTACAAAAAGATGTGCTAATGAGTGCAAAGTGTGTGTAATTGTTTGTAACGCAAACGACCAAACATTGCCTGCGGCTCAGTGGCTACCGATTACAACGAAGTATTAGTTTGGCTCCAACGCTAAATCCCAAAACTTTCACTACACCCGTCTCGGCGCCAAAGCTGCTAAATTATTACATTGTTTCACCCAAGACGGATTTCCTCTACAGAGAATCTGGGCCGAGTTGCCTTGACGTTTTTTGTCGGGTTAAGAATCGACTGTTTAAGTTTTAGATTGGACAACAACCACCATAACGTTGAAATAAAAATAATCCATCTTTTTTGCATATAATTTTATTTTGAAAACAATGACCTGTTTATATTCATATAAATTTATTATGAAAACACTGACATGTTTATATATATATATATATGACTATCTTATATGTTCAATTGTATCATGTCTCACATATTCTGTCAGTGACAACAATTCTTGCTGAATCATCATCATCATCATCATCATCATCATCATCATCATCATCATCATCATCATCATCATCATCATCATTATTATTATCATCACCACCACCACCATCACCACCACCACCACCACCACCACCATCATCATCATCATCATCATCATCACCGTCATCACCATCACCAACAGCATCACCCCCACCACCACCACCACCACCATCATCATCATCATCATCATCATCATCACCAACAGCATCACCACCACCACCACCAACAACAACAACAACAACACCACAATCATCATCAGCAGTAGCATCAACAGCAACGTAGCAACAGAACAACAACAACAACAACAACAACAACAACACATATACAAAACAATAACATCAAATGTTGAACTTAAAGCTACTGTATTTAGAAGTATGATAGTTAATGTAGTACACAACCACCATGCAAACGTAACAGAGTGACTGAAGCGTAAATTAATAGCTGAATGCATCAAAAGTACTAAATTTATTTAAAATGTGCAGAAACTTCTGTTGGCCTGTACAGAAATGGATTTAAAATTGCAGGTCAATCTATGCACGCCAAATCGTGTCCACCTATGACTTGACTTTAAGACGTCTCTAGCTAAACATATCGAATCTGTGGATTCATCGAGATTTGTTTGTTTACATGAATTGTTTATGAAGTATTACTGTCGGTAACCATTGCTGCTATGCCCTCGGGATGCATGCACTTTATTTTTCCTTGAAAATTACCGCCTCGTTGGTTGGATTGATTGGGAATAATCCCCATATTGATAGACACCCGATACCTGATTTGGCGTGGTAGTACTGTAACTGAAATTGGAAACGAAATTCTTCTATTCCATATCTGATACAAAAAAATATACTACACGGGTGAGACAGGTTGAAAGTCACTAGAAAATTGTGATGAGGCGGGAATTCGTGTCTCTTTGGAAGAAGAAACAGTCTAAAAATCTTCATCTTCATAACCACCACCACCACCACCACCACCACCACCACCACCATCACCACCACCACCACCACCACCACCACCATCATCATCATCATAATCATCACCATTATTATCATATGGTTGTCAAAGACCTTTTTCTACTTTTCTCTGGTAATACAGTAAACAGACGTGACGTCACGATGGTGAAGTAAGAAATAAAGTTAACAACACCAAACAATGACAAAACTAAGAAAACTAAATATCTAAGATTTTAGAAGATTTAAGAATTTGTATGAAAAGATCTCCAAAAGGCAAAATGACCAGACGACGAAATTTTCAAATAGGATATGTATATGTGCTAAGCTTGCCCTACTACTTACAATGGGGTACTAACAAATAATTATAGATACTGGTAGCAAGCAGACACGAAGTGAGACCAAGCCAAGATTGAATTAAACAAAATATTCAGTATTTAAGAGAAAGGCAAATGGCAAAAGGTGATATCCGTTTTATTGAGAACAAGATCAAACACGTCGCAGCTCGGATAAAGCTTTAAGCAAACACTAGATCTCCAGTTTTAAACAAGAAAACATTATTACAAAACAATTCTAAACATGACGACTACAAGAATTCCAGATATCAATTAACTTACAGATAGATGTTCAATATCATCATGTTAGTTCTATCTAATCGTTACATATCTTTTTTTTTCTTTTAGTACGTGCGTGTATACATGTACGAAGTATCTCATATCATGAAAACAGTTCAAAGATTGTTTATTTGAGGGGGTTCTACTCTTTGAGAGACCAGTGTGTCTGTGAGCTCAACCGTGTCAATTTAATGACCCAGTACGTTTATTGGTTTGTCTGATCAAGTCGAATACTTTAGAGAAAAAAATGAGCTGCATCCTTAATTCCTTGATAATTTTACATGGCGAAACAAAGAAGAGATGAAAGATTCCATTCAAGGGTAAAACTAGCTGAAAAAAAGGCCGAGCTTAGCACGAAAGCAAAGCCCTCATAGTACGTAAAGATGGTGGCAACGGTATACACGTGGCAACAAGAATCGGTACGACACTGGATAGCGGCGAACGAGTCAAACACGTGAAGCGAACGTTTAGCGTATGAGCAGGCGACTATTTGTCTGTCTGCCGATGTCAGAAATCCCATCTCTATCACCTTCCTTGATGGAGTACCGTTTAATTCGCGCTTTCCATTCATCAGGGCAACTCAGCCGTGACGAAAGAGCGATCTTCTCTTTTAGGTCTCCCAGACACGCTGTCATACACGGGTGTACAGGGTACAATACGTGTGGTGTGTCTATGTCCCGTACACACGTTATTAAACATTATTAAACGAATCAACTAAGTGTAACGACGATTGTTACTGGTAAATTAAAACTAACTTTAACTTCCTTTTCCAAAAAAGCTTCCAAATTGCCTAGTATAGCCCGTGACAAAGTTTGTCAACCAAATCGAAATGAAATGTTTTCAATGATGAAACAAGAACGGCAAACATAGCAGTAATACAGATGTAACAGTAACATCATCACCATCACCATCATCACCACCACCACCACCACCACCACCACCACCACCACCACTACCACCACCACCACCATCACCACCATCATCATCATCATCATCATCATCATCATCATCACCACCATCATCATCATGATCATCATCATCCTCATCACCACCACCATCATCATCATCATCATCATCATCATCATCATCATCATCATCATCATCATCATCACCATCACCGCCACCACCACCACCACCACCACCACCACCATCATCACCATCATCATTATCATCATCATCATCATCATCATCATCATCATCATCATCATCATCATCATCATCATCATCATCATCATCATCATAAAAGAAAATCCATTTCATTTAAACAATATGTTAAAAGTTAGTTTTAGCCAGGAACCAAATGCCATATGGGTATTAGACGAAGTATCTTTCTGTACTTTGGGACAGAGTTTATTCCAGACTAGAAATACTTAGTTACAACCCAGACCGTATACTATGACTATTATGGGTCTACGGTGGTTTGGAGTTAGTGTTTGTGTATTGTTTTCAATTCACAGGCATCATAACGTGGTGGCAGTATTTTCCAGACCGTATACATATCATCGCATAAAGTGAGACGCAGAAAACCTGTGCGTACATATCATGATAAAAATGTAAATTTTAATGTATGTTTCAATGATGAAATATACATATCCCTATATCCACCGGAGAAAATGGCGAGCACGTGACAAACATACTTTAATATAAAAAATGATTAAAGGTCGGAATGACAACCAACATGCGATGATGGAACGAAAATTCGTAGTTTTATTTAATGCTTGATTCCAAATGTAATAAAAATTGCGATGGTTGATCGATATTATTTTGATTTTGTTTTGTTGGGGTGACTATCGCTTTGATCCCAGGTGGTGTTCGTCGACACCGTAGGTCCTAACAACACCCAACGCTCTCTATTAAATGGATATCCATTCTGTCATCGTAGAAATGTCTAACTTCTCACGATTTCTCGCTTGGTGTTCACCTAGGGACCTATTTGAACGTTTGATAACATTTAGAAAATTTCATTTGGTGACCTCGTCAAAGAGTTGTAAAGGGTGGCGATGAACGTGTCATGATGTTCGTTCGCTATTAACGTCTAACATCCGCCATGGCAAAGCATATTACCCGGCTATCTTGCAAGGTCTATGATTAAATGAACATTTGTAAAGTGAATGGTTGAAATTTTTTAACCAAAGTTTAAGGTTGTGAAGAACATCATAGACAATTTGTACGAATGGGTATTTTTTGTTGAGAAACATGGATTATTTTGGTGTTGAATTCCGAGGAATCACTGTGGGTTAGTCGTTATTGTTGCACGACACTTGGAAAACCAGGCGAGTCTGGATTGTTTCAATATGCATATAAATGAATATATGACTTGTATAAGCGTACAGTAGGGACGCTGTTATATTTTTGAATGGTTTATGGCACGTTTTAATAGTTAAAATTAAAATAAATCAGTCAAGACTTGGTCCGACATATGAATGGCATCATTTCTAGAATTCACGTTTTAAGAATCTACCAGACTGTGTAAACGTTAATCCCCATAGTTAATGCCGCTGGCGAGTGAATGGCACCCGCGACGGCCGACCGACCACGAACTCAGCAGGACTGGCGCTAACCGATCGATCGGTCTATAAATAATGTATCCTCAAACACAACCATCGATACAAAGAAACATTAAATCCTCCACTGGTGCAAAAAAATAAATAAATAGGGACGACACGCCAAGGTGATCGGGCCACCAATACTAACCCAAAGTTGACAATACACTGCAAGTCAGTAATTTCCAACTGTAATTATAATAAAGCAACTCTTCCATCTGCTGATAAACAAGCTAGTAGAACGCATGTAGAATGGGTGGACTGTTTGCAATATAGTCAAGGTAAAGTTTCAGAGAAAGATAGCAATTGTGGAGATAAATGTTCAGCTGCTATATCGAGTCTCTGTCTGTACTGCAAAAGTTACCCTAACCCTAGAAAGTAAAATCTCTGATGTAGATGACGGGCAAATCTCTGAGGACACGGCACGGTATGTATGGCGTTATCCACACGCCTTGTTAAATAATGTATTTCTTCGTAGGTCAACCTGCGAGTTACACTTGTGTGTCGCCCAATATTTCTCGTTGATTACCTTATGTATTATAAAACTGTGCTTTGATTTTAGTATCCAATACCGCATAATGCGTCTGATACCCCTCCCTCCTGTGTTTACCAGTAAATTGTTGTACGTAATATGCATGGATTTTCTAATACAGTTTACAAAACCAAGAGATGACTCCTTACGACACTGTGCTCGAGTACCCTATATTGAGATAGTTTAATACCATGGTTGAAAACACGACAATACACCCAAATAGTCTTTTATGGTATAAATTCAACGTTTTAAAACTGATAGACTAAATACGTGAAATAATAGTGTTGTGAAATCCTCCGATACAACAACTACTCCCCCTTCCACTACCATGCATCGTTGTCAGCTCGGAACCCTTGTGGCGCTCCGTCTGGTAAACCAATTCCATGCTTTCCCCCGGTGAAATATACACGTTTTTTCATTATCCGTATAAACAAGCACGTCGCGATAGGTGGTCGTCGAGTCATTGAAATTGACATCGGAATAATCATTTTGTAACATTCAATGAAATCTAGATTTAGAAATTAGGATTTTACATCTCAGTATTCCTTCTTTCGTTAGTTTCATTTTCTGTCTAATATGTCTAAAAAATGTTTACAAAAAGGATGAATTCTGCTTTTTAATTGACAGTGTCTGTAGTTGACTGAGTGAAGATGTTTTTTTGTAGATAACTTAATTATCATGCATTCATTATACACAGTGAAATGATGTACATTGTATAAATCGTAGTCTGGGCAGCACGACCGCCAAGAAGCTCGATAGCCATCTAGTGTTGCATATCGGTTGATACAAGTGTTTTTTACACCATGGTCCCAAAATTCCCACGTGAAAAGTCGACAAGGCTATAGTATAACTTGTTCCCATATTTCAGACAATAACCCCTTTTATTCTTGTTGATGTATATAATTTTGCACAGATTGTAACACCAGCCGTTCTATACTTTGCAATTGCTGTGATCGATATATGATCAGTAAGTTAGCGCTTCTCAAATGTATTACTAGTATGAAAACCTTAGCAGGACAACTTAAGAAGGCGTCCTTTTACACCGTTATACAGTTCAGAAGATCCAGTACAAAGGGAACACTTTTCACTGACTTTACAGAACGAAAAACATTTTTTTAATTCGTGCACGGATATGACAACTAAAAAATGTAGCAAAATAACTTTTGACCAGTTGATCGATTTCATTAAAACGGAACGGATCGGAACCAGTGAATGTAAAAAATAAACTGGAACGAACACAACATAAATATGTGCTGCTATAACCCTTTACCAAATAATCAAGCACAAAAAATATATATAATTTCAAAATTTTATTTCCAAAAAGACAGAAATTGGGTGCTCTCCCTTTCAAATATAACTTACAGGATAACAGTAAAGTGAATACATTTACAAGACAGAGGAGAACTCTATGCTCTGGAAAAACAGTCAGTTTCATTACATGTAATGGTGCACACAATCATGGAGATTACTAAATTAAAATAAAGAAATAAACTTGGAATTTTAAAAACTGTAAAAATAATTATTCAGCCACTAACACTGTTTTCGAAACATTTAGTATACAGAGATAACTTTCCACGGTTTCCCTGAGCTGAGCTGAGCTGAACTGAGCTTGAAATACTATTGCTAATTTACAGGTTTACATTGACGTGTGGCGTTCTTTTAACAACTGAGAAAAGGAAAATTAAGACTGTTAAATCTGTAAAATGAAGGTACTGACAAAAATAAATAAGATTAACACCATCCTAAATTAACGTGTAATTTCAGGTATTATAAACTCATCTGTGTTTACAAGCTTAACTCTATTGTCAGACTTGTCTCTAGAATACGATATATCAACGTGTAATATTCCTCACTTGTTGGCAGGATTGCACATTTTACTGAGTATAAAATTTGCGGTTTTTGGTGCACAGTTTACTACGAAAAAAAATCATATTTTGAAAGTCTAGCATATTCCACGTATAGAAATGGTAGAAAGCTGCACAATCTCAGCAAGTCTGTGTTCAATTGTAAAATGGTCGGTTGAATATTGTAACGATTTTTTTTTTGTACGTAGAAATGATTTTGAAAATAATTCTGCGTTCTGATTTATTTACCTTAGTTCGTAATATTGAAGAAAGTGGCTGCATGGATCATGAAATTGCAAGGGTTTTAAATTGAAGTTTGGATAATGACAGTAGAAACGTTCCGTATCGTCTTTGTCCTCGGGTGTACACTGTATCTTACCGCTAGTAATACACTACGATACAGCGATGACGAGTGGACGGTACTATTGTGAGAAGCCAGTGAAGACAAGACAGTTTGTATTCTCATTCCCAATGACCTTGAGTAGGTGAAATCTATCCAGTATTAGATAGTTCTATTTATTTGTGGAAGCTTTCGTAAGTGTTCCCTCCGTCCAACTGTCGTTGTTGTTACTTGGCGGAAATGTAAGAACGGGTCATAAGTACTAACCGGCATGATCACTGTTTGAGTTCCAATGCCCACACGTATTGTGGCCAACCCGTTCTTCCACGTCCTCCTCCTCGTTTCTCGTTACTATACTGTAGGCCTATAACCGGTCTCTGTAAGAATAAAACAGATAAGACTATCAAAATCTACAAATACAATATTTTTTTTAAATATCATCTATATCTTTCAGATGTTTTTGTTATATCATATTTTCAATGTATAACTTTCCAATGCATATCTTGCATGTATGTTTACATCATTCCATTCATAATTTGCTTGTGTTAGTTTGTATCATTATTTTGAGACGGTGAACTTATAGCATGTAAATTATTGTATACTATCAACTCCAGTACGTTATACTTAGTATTTCCTTTATATTTAAAAGAACGTTTTTGCGTTTACTCTAGTATTTTTCATTCCATTCGCATATATATCTGAAAATTTCCAAATCACATACGCCGATGTCACTCCGCCTAGTAGTCGAAATACTAGTACTTTATCGATGGACAGTGACTGTTCGTTCCTGGTCAGTTTGAACGTGCAGCTGATAGTTAATTGCTGATAGTTTCACCCTTGTTATTCTTTGTAACTAACTCTCTCACATTAATATTTGATACATTGCTATACGTACAACTGAATGGTCCAATAATTATCTACCCTTGCCGACTGGCTGACTACATCTGTACTGTTTAGTTCGTTCCATCCGACTGCCATCGACGGTCGATATGGTATATGCACACGAGGAAAGACATCAACTTTTCCGAATTCGAAACATGTATGTCTTTGCTATTAAACACTCCTCGTGTTGGAACCCATCAAATGCAGTTTAAATCTTAAACGTTTATGCATAGTCTGTAAACCTTCTAACAGATTACGAACGAAATACTTACCATTTCTTCAATCGTTTCTTCCTTTTTCTCTATTTTCTTAAATTCTGCACGAAAGCCACCAGGAATACATTGATTTGGGTCATCATTACCAAGCAAGTCCATTAAGTAGGAAATGTAACTGGTCGCTAGTCTGAGTGTTTTGATCTTGGAAAGTTTTGTATCTGCTGGTACGTTGGGGATACAGTCTCTAAGATCAGAGAACGCACCGTTGATACTTTGAGTTCGACGTCGTTCTTTCTTATTTGCAGTATTTCTTCTCTTGCCGAACCGTGGTCTCGGAACATCTACTGATGATGGCTCGTAGTTGCACGGACTTGATTGTAAGTTGTAGTCAGAGGGGGACATTTCTCCCCCGTTTAATATCCAGCTCTGATAGTAGCGTCCATCGTGCTCTGGATAGGGATTCGTGTGGTGATAGGAACAGTCATTGGATAAAGGCATAGACATGGGATGGGACTCCATGTACCCTCCTACTATACTCATTCCGGGATATGTTGGGATTTCAACACACACAAAGATCTTGCCTGTCGATGTTCACTTGACGGCGACACAGCAGCCGATTGTTGTATTGTAGTTTACGACGGGAACAGCACCGTCGTCCTTCAAGTTAGAAGTACTTCTACTCAGCTTGACGATGAAGTTTGTTATGAAAACGTCAGTCTGCAGACCAAGGTTCTTGCCTTCGTATAAATATGACATAAGTGACGCTAAAAGTCGAAAAGAAGACGAACTCTGACTTGACAAAGTTGAATTGTAGCTAATAGTGATAGTTACTGATCATGCCAATTTATACAAGGCCAGACTAGGGAGAAACCATTCGCAAAGAGGGGCGTAACGTTCCTCTATAGGCATAACACCACTTCATCCATTACATACTGTTAAAAAGTATGATGCGTCCAACGGGATGTCCCCACCTACATAACATGGAAGGGGTGGCAATGAAACAAAACTTATTACTTCTAGGGTTATCAGGAAAATTCCTGTATTTCATAAAATGAGACAACTTCCGCGCCAAATAGTCTACTCATAAAATTTGGATTGGCTTTCGCACGTGTCGTTTTTCACCGTAATTTCCCGTTGACAGTGACGATTTCTTGAACGCCAGCCGTGACTTGTATGTGATGTATGTATGTCGCCAAACCTTCTTCTGTGTCAGTTGATCAAGGATACGATATCACAAAACACGTCCCCTGAGAATCATCTCCACAATGCCACACTTTGTTAACTCACTAAATTGTTCATCATTGTCGGGTGGTCTAGTTACGGAGGACGACGATTCGTGTAATATCATCAGAGATGATCACTCTAGATCTCCTGCACATATGTATAGAATTATAGAAAACGCGACTATGTGTCCAGTGTGTCCACCGCTATCGTTTTCACGTTTGGAGATTTCAAATGAGAAGGAAACAGTATATAATTATGTATGTATGTATGTATGTATGTATGTATGTATGTATGTATGTATGTATGTATGTATGTATGTATGTATGTATGTATGTATGAGTGTGTGTGTGTGTGTGTGTGTGTGCAGTACATACATATAGTAAATGTATATAGTGTATATATACAGGTATCATATCATATCAATGTTTATTCTTTATTTGTTTCAGATAGCATCTTTCATCGTTCTCTACTAGTATTTAGTAATATGTAACAGTATGATAAACACATAAAAATGTCATCAAAGAAAAAAAACAATACATTTCCTTAGTGTCAATTCTTTATATTGAACACTTTTGACCTCCATATATCAAAATTGTTAACGCCCGAGTTCAAATATGTAAAAAAAAAAAAAAAAAAAAAAAAAAAAAGGCAAACTTGAATTAGTCAAAAAAAAGAAAACTGTTTCTGGTCAGTGCGCACATCACTTAAATACCCTCGCGGCGGTCTTTTTTGTGTTTTTCCAGACCATACAGTCTGCAGAACCGCGGAAAAAGACAAAAATAACTCCCCTTACTTCTGCGAAGACAACTGCAGATCTAGAGCCAATCATGAACAAGAAATGACATCTGTCCTACATACACACTATCTCTAAAGTACTAAATAAAAAAGAACAGTAACTGCCATAAATAGTAGACTGAATGACAAGTTTGTTGAGAATAATTTTTTTTTTTTTAGATTGGCGTCGTAGCACCATTTTAGACAAACTGTCCTGATCAGAAACAATTCTTTATTTGGGCTTATAGAGCAGTAGAGTGTGGGTGTTAAGTCAAAAATGTGGCTGAGTGACGTGTCAGGGTTTGAATGAGAACGTGAATTACCACAGTTCACTTTATTAAAACAGCTGTACTTCCGTTCAACATAAGGTGTCGCATCCTATTGGCACCACTACTGGCGACGGAACGTTCACTAGGTCAGTGATTAACAGGTGCGAGGAATTTCTATTCTGATAACCTTGTATGTAATACATACCTCGGGCTATGGAAACGGTTCAATGATCTAAATATCAAATATTACTTGCATACATTATTTCAAACATACTTCTAACTGGGCGCTCAGACTTAGTTATGTGTACAAAAAACGAAAATAAACGAACGAACAAACAAACAACAACAACAACAACAACAACAACAACAACTGTCATTTCTGTCAGTGTTGATATGTTTGTTGTTATTGTTGTCGTCGTCGTCGTCGTCGTCGTCGTCGCTGCTTCTGTTTGTTTGTTTGTTTGTTTGTTTGTTTGTTTGTTTGTGTGTTTGTGTGTGTGTGTGTTTGTTTGTTTGTTCACTTGTTTGTTTGTGTTTTGTCGTAAACATAACTTGCTAAGCCTGAGCTCCCTGTGGTTTAGTGTTTACTTCACATCGAAGTAGTAAAACAGTTCATGTCGCTATACACGATAGAATGCAATACTAGACATATAACCAGTGGGTAATTGAATACGAACAACTAAGGCATTTTGAAACAAGTAGCAATTTACAAAGAAAAAAAACCGTGTCATTTTGACAGACATAAACAAATGCTCACATTATATCATTTAATTGGGAAATAGATTTTCAAATGGAAACATCCGATCGACATATCACTTTGTGACAGGATGTTCTGACATGGAAACGTATACGAATATCGCACCATAAGTGTACTGTGTATGAAGTGCATTCAAAATGATAGGTACTCAGTCAGGTGTATGGTGGTACTTTTGTGATCGCACTTTATACATGTATCTATATATTTTATACAATATATATATATATATATATATATATATATATATATATATATATATATATATATATATATATATATATATATATATATATATATATTTTTTCCTCTATCTAATCAGGAGACGTTTCCGTTCACCAGCAATTTATATCTTACAGAAATTGTACATTTTAATATATAATAGGTTCTGTTTTTTTCTTTTTCTTTCTTTCTTTATTTATTTCTTTCTTTCTTTCTTTCTTTCTTTCTTTCTTTCTTTCTTTCTTTCATTCATTCGTTCTTTCGTTCTTTCTTTCTATTGAATATATTAATTTCTATATGGAGTGTTCCAACTAAAAAATTAATCCAAAATCTTTGGAAAAAACACATCAACTGACGAACACAGCCCACGCGTATACAAAGCACTAGCACTGTCCATAAGTTTAGCTATTAAATCAATGTACTGTATTGTGATAATGTGTTGTGTGTTAATACACTGTTACACAGTCAAAAAGATGGCCTCTGTATGCTGGAATGTGGTTCATTTGCAATTTACAATATCCCTCATTTTTTTGCTTACTCGATTGTAGGTCCACGTGTGCTAGAGTGATTTAGGGGGGTCGTTCTAACGTTGCCACAAACAGTCCAATCGGTTTTACGACTTTGAAATCGTATTCACCGTCGTAAAACCACATGTCTCTATACGTACGACATCGGCCGAGACGCACTGCTCCGCGAAGAGAAAGGTTGTGTCAGAAGAAAATTGAAATATACTCTGGTTTTGCGAGAGAACGATCGTACTTGGCATGGGTCGTTTGTGTTACAGTACATCATTTGTGATTTCAGCCGCAATTTACTTTATATATATCCTAAGAAGATTATTTTATTTTGATTTTCTGACAAGGTCAGAAAATGTTCGCGTCGTCTACACGTAACTTGACAGAGAAAAGACATCAAATTGTGCAATAAAAGTGATTGTTCTCGACGATGCACATATTAGAGACTACACAGTCCTGGTCATTCCACATGTTCCATGCCAACTGAGACCACAAGTTGGTGTCCTGAGAAATCCGTGGTCTGCGATGCCATGTACATGTACATGTACATATACATGAACTTCACGTAGAACATGGCGTGTTGAGGGCGCACTATTATCGGCTATCTTTCGTCAGCAAATGAAATCGCCCTGGATGGCTGATGAAGAAAGTGACATTTCAAGAGCTAGATCTGTCCCAGCGGTGCAGGTCAGAGTGTAATAATAAAAAAAAGCTGCAAAACAAAGAATTCGATTCGTACAACATTCTTAAAAGTTACCCTCCCAATTTGTTGACTCGCGCCATTCGTTGCCTTTGTGGACTAAAAATGGAGGGATCGGTAAAGTCCCGTTTATCGCGTGAATACTCAAATTACACCCGTAAACATTACGCTGACGAAGAAGTGTACAAGATGCAACAACTCGTTACTTCTTTTATTGAAAAAAAAATTGTATTATAGGAAACTGCAAAGGGAAAGTGTGTTGGTATTTTTGCTAAATACAAAATAACGCAACCCTAAATATCATGGAGGTTTTTTTTTTTTTTACACGTGAGAAGTATCTCAAAACTATCCCATATGTCATAACGCCTGACTGCTAAACACGGCAATGTTGCCTGGGTACATCAACACATGTAACGTGAACGCCATTGACCCTGCTGTACAACCAAGGAGCGTGTAAATATAGCATGGAAGAAAGCAACGGGAAAGGCTACGTGATAAATTGTAGAACCAGGGGATGCAATTCAACACGTAGTTACGTCACATGATAGCTGTAGAATACAATCACCATCAATATTTATAGGTTACTTTAGAACTGAAAGTAGGCAGCGCCACCGAAAAAAAAACCATTGGAATTTTGCGGATATAGTATTTTTGTATATGAACAGTTCGAAGTTCCTATCTCGCTTGCAGTTGTATACGTTCCTTTAAAAATAACGCAGAGTGGAATTTCAGGGTACCTAGAGAGTTGGTATATATATTATATTATTCAATATTCGACATGGAGTTGGAATGTGTCCACATCAAGTTTCGAAACTAGCTAGGTGAACAAAGCGGGTCATGTAATGTATAAGTTGCTGTCCCGCAGCGCCATCTTGTTGCAAGCTAGAATGTTTTTATTTTTCGGCACATGGCAGGCGTTTCCGAAAATGTTAAAGTTGATATGTTACACGCTTTTTTGTGCCATGTCTGAAATGATTTCTCTACACACTTATTTATTCAGTTAGAATTGAACGAGAGGACACTACTCCACACTACTCGGTAAAGCGCACGTACGTACAACGCCACCAACGGTAGTCATAGGCCACAACTTGATACCACCATGCATACGCGTACCAACGCTGACCATGTTAGGTGAGAGAAGTCAAGGTAATGTCTACAATTTAATAATACATAATTTCGCATATTTCATACATATTTTTGTGCAGCGCACGTGGTAACAGTTAAATTAAACCATCCTTTTAAACAGACACTTTTATTCACAAATACTCAATTATTTGGTGTAAAATTAACATTGCAGTGGTCAGTAGACTAATTTAGTAATTAAAGTAAGTTTTTAATTAATTTTTAAATTCAAAGTACACAGTTTAATATAAAAGAGCGAATTATTGAAGTATAAACATCATCATTTTCAAAAATGACAGCATTTTGCATTCATAGATGGATATTGAGGCAGTGTATTTTAATTACTGACCGTTGGTGGCGCAATGCTATGACTTCAGCAACGTCTCCTTTCAAAGTATTCGTACGTTACCAACTGAGGCGACAAGATATTGTACACATTCTTTCCGTAAGTTTAATTTTACTTCTAGAAATGGGAGTTCGTTCAAGAGCATCTCTTTATTTCTTGCGGTTGGATCGCAACCAGGATTGGAGAAAAGTAGTATAATGTGTATTGGGGAATTTTTTTATTTGAATTTAACAAACTTCCAATGGGAGTAACCTTCTCCTCCAACCGACTAAGATGACGAAACAGTGAGTGAGGCAAATGACTAAAAAAAATATGTCTGAAAAATGGATATCTTACTTTTTTAAAAACAAAGATATTAGATTATCAAATATTGAGGAAAGGAAAATGGTAATGCTTTTCACATACTAGTTCGGAAGTAACTCTGAGCATGAAACGCCAAGCTGAATAGGTACCTGTAATGTATTTTACATAATACAGTAAAGGCGCGAATCCGAATCATTACATCTTAAATGTATAACGCTTACTACCCTGAATGGCACCAACCCTGCAGTATGCTTCCCGCGAGAATGAATAGCCGACAAATGTAAAGCTTTTGAACATACTTTACAAGGTCTAATGAAAACAAAAGATCTTTAAAAAAAAATATTTCTACTGTTGAGGGCGAACTATCACTGCCATGCGTCAACACAGTTGCTGATTGTCGATCAAGTTGTACCTATAATTGCAAGATATGTTGTAAGCATCGCGAATAAAAAATGTTCTCCGAGTGGGCGAAAACCTGATGAAAATAATCATGTAGAATTCAGAGAATTAATAACGATGGCAATTAAATAGAGAAATTCTTGTAGGTTTACATGTAATAGCGTGCTCGTCATACTGTATCTCCATGACAACATAACTCAAGATTTCACATAGGAAAACTTAGTCCTTATAACACAGGGGACTCAAGCTAAAAAGGGCATGGTCTGCAACATGCGTGTATTCGTCACTGTAGTTTTAAAATAAAAGCACTTCTGTTTCACTACTAACTGGAACATGCCACATCATCAGTAGTAACTGGCAGGACTCTAATAAACTTGAGCCAGAACAATGAAATCCAAATAAGTTCAAATTCCATCTCTGTTTATATAACATGACACTCACACACACATCCTTCCCATACAAATAATTCAAAACAATCTACTTTAACATACTCTTCTCACAATTTCCTTTTATTTACATAAGCCAACAACAGCGTGCAGCAAACTGTATGCAAAGAGTGACGAATACAAAAATTAACAATCCAAGTATTCATAAATTAGAATTCTTATTTACATAATGTTGATATTAACATTTCGTTATGACTAATTACGGTTGCTTAGTAACGAGTCATATTTCCATAAAACATATATATATATATGTATATATACAAATTTACAAAAAAAATGGTGTTAATGTGTTGTGAGCAATCTAGCCGACATGATACTCCAGAGAATGATATGATGTTTGTGTTTACACGATACTCGGAGAATACAATGTCTGTGCTTGACAACTCAGAGAAATTAAACAGAATAGTATGTATATAGTGTCAAGTCACTTTCATAACAAATTTTTGTCATTTTCCGAAATTTCTACATTAAAAATCCACTGATGACATGTACATTTCATTGTCATGAATATTAAACTGTGAATGCTTGAAAACGACATCATGCAATTTTTGGGCCACTGAACTAAATAATACATTTTCAACAATGGTGCATGCCACAAATTCTACAGAATTGTAGGGTAAATGACATCTCTTACTGGTTCAGAAAACTAAAGTGGTACATTTTTTTTCCAAAAAGCTAGAAATTCTGACATTTTTTACTGATTTGAAATCAACTGGTGATGTTTTCATAGTCTCTATATCCCAAGACGGTACAATACATGTCCTGTTCTCAACAATTTTCCCTTTCCTTTTTTTTAGAGGGTTTTTCGCCATGTGTGAGGAAACCCATACAGACTACTGTATCCCTAATTATATCCTTTTGAACTGATTGGCTAACACTCCTTAATTTCATTGGTTGATAAGTGTCATGTGATAAGGGCTCTGTATCATGTGACATTCATCAACCAATGGAAAGCATCCCATGACACTTGTAAAGGAAATAGAAAAATGAATTACACTTTTATGACTGTTTTCTGAAACTTACCATGTGCAAAAGAGGCAGTAGATGTCAAGATTTTCCGTTCCCGTATAAAAATCATATTGTGTTTTTGGCCCACAAATGAACTTCTGAATCCGACCTAACCAGTACTTCTAAGAGACACTTTGTAGGGAATTTCTAAAAAAACCCACTTTATTTGTATTGAAAAACCTATCATATGTCCTATGAAATAACCTGATATTAACACTTCCTGCTACCTTGGTTCAGATTAAAGACTTTGACACACCTATTCACTTCTTTGCCCTACATCAATTAACACATGCAAATTAAGGGATCTTGTGATTGGATAAGAACTTTTCACGTGACTATATTTGCATATTAAATGTGTGTCAATGTATATGCACTAAACAACAATGGCCTACCTATGGTGCGTCACAAACTGTGAGGGCAGTATTCGATATATATACCCTTACCCCTATAAAAGTCTAATGCCCTAGTTTTTAAAGTGTAATTACAGAGTTAAACTTAAAATCAGTATGACAACAAATTTTGTTACAGGTCCTGAGGAGATTAAATGTACCTGCCCTGTCACATCAATACATTACATCAGGGTTTGTTTTGAAACATGTAACTTAATGTGGCCATCTGGATGAGGATTGGTATTTATTTTTAATTTTTGATTTACAAAACAAAATTTATCATGGCGTCCTACTTGAAAAATCAATGTGAAACAACATTGTCTAAGTCTGTGTTTGTCACTTCATACATTGCAAAAAGTCAAAAAAATGTGTAAAAAAATGTTTGTTATTGTACGTACAATAACAAACATTTTACACATTTATTATGCTTTTGCAATTCACTGAACTACAAACAAGGACTTGGTAAATGTTGTGTTACGTTGATTTTACAAGTTGGAAGCGATGATAAAATTGTTTTGTAAATTAAAAATCCAAAATAAATATCCAATCCTCATCCATATGGCCACTTTAATATTGTATAAATTTTACATGATATTTTCAACTTTGTTAAAATATAGACTATGGCCCACTCCATTGTCTACGATTGTTTTTTCCATGCTATAGAAAAAACATCTTATAACTGTACAGCTGTAGGTAACTGACCATTGTTCACAGCATATACAAACTGATTTTATAGAAAAATAGCGTATGACTACACAGCTACATGGTAACTCACTACTGTTCACTCCACACACAAATTCAAGAATGACTTTCTCTATGTACGAGAATATCACTTCAGTTTTGTTGTAATCGATAAAACTGTGGTCACTTTTCCTTTTGGTATAAATACAGGAACAGTATGTACTTCCCCAGTAAAAATACTGACACAGTGTAATATCTGGACTACCATAAACGACAAAGTGATACTGATCTGTCTAAGTCTGCAGTCTACCCCACATTACTAACTATCGCATGTATTGATCTATGATTCAAGGTTGTAACTCAATTTTCACAATCCCATGGTGATGTTGATTAACATTTTACAACTATCACATTCACTAATTTCTGTAAATGGTGATTTTTTTTCAAGCAAAAACCATGTCTTGTGGTTATACAACATCTTAATGTTCACCCTGGCATAACACTGAAACGTTCCACACTATCATTCATACCAAATATTGTCAAAGTAAGTCCCTAATAAATACATTGCACAACACATAAACTTTACTTAGACACTCTGTTAACTCAAATGTGTGGGTTTTTTATGTTTAAAGTGACAACAGAATTGGTTCTTTTTTGTCATTTTCTTTTGATCATTGAGCCTAAGAGTATTAACAATGTTGGACTGAACCATGATATCATTACAACCAAAGTAAAGCATTTTCTATATATTACCAGAATCATTTATAGCATCTACATTAAGTGTAAAAGTATACTGTTTCATTTGCTAATTGACCACATTAGAAAATCCACATGCCAGGCTTGTAAATAAACCAATTGAAACAGTATACTTTTACACTTGATATGAATTCTATACAGGAGTGAAGCACATAGAGAAAGTGCTTTACTTCAGTGTTACTCATTGTACACCATGTGGGTATGTAAACATTCACATTAAACACTGGTGGCGCCTTCAATATATTGTACCACTCCAGTAATTTTTTTATAATTTCACTGTGGTAAAAAATAACAACATGTGCAAAGTTACATGTTGTAATCCAAGTCCTTCTCATTTCCCCTTAAGCAAGGTACACGTATGTTAGATATATAGATATAATTATAACACAGTATCACACATCAATATTAAGATTAGTCATTTGAATATAAATATATGTTCATTTCACTCTGACACCAGGCTATGATTCGCCATCAAAGAAACTGGGTCTATGGTGTTAGCAGGTCAGCTGTTAGCAAACTGCTCCATGACTACGTTCCATATTTGATAATATATATCAAACCAATCAGAATCTGCCTGTCTGTTGTCTGTCAGAGTATATAAATACTTCATATAAAACTTTTTGTCTCTTCGGACAGTGTACTTTAACACTTCCACTTTGACAAATCAGCTGATTTGGGTTTAAAATTAAAAGATATAGGTACCGCCCCCCGGTACCAGAGTAATATGTGTACCAGTGGTTTCTACATTTGAAATTTAGACCAACACGTTTGATTATTACAGCAGCCCCCCTAGCCTATTGGTAAATGTTTAACAAAACGATTCATTACACTGAGATGGATAGAGTTAAATGTTTACAGAAGTATAGACGTCTTGAATCTCTACTGTGCTCCTGAGATCTACAAACTGAAAGACAACAGTTGAATCAAATCAAAATAGCTTCACTTAATGAAACGACAATGACTCACTGACTAGAAAGTTTCAAGTCAACACAATTTTTATCTTTCTATGTATATTCATGATATGATGATGTCTGGCAATCCCAGCTTGGAGCAGTAGGAGCAGCACACACCTTATGTCTATAGGTATGCTAGATTTATATCATGGATTTGTATCAAGGTTTCAAAAAGTTTAAAGATTTATCAAGTTTAGAACAATGTTTCTACACTGGGTATCAACATATTACCATGGTTACGAGTTTTTGACGCATACTTCAAGTTGTGTCCATACATCCCTTTAAGCAAATTTTATCAATTTCAAAAACTGGGGCTACATTGACCAGGATACTAAACTCTAGTATCAGAGTAAAATTTGACAAAAAATTACAAATTGTACCACTTTTTTCATTTTTTTTATATTCTAATTTGTCAAACTATTTACATGTCTACCATTTTTGGGGAGCAATGTGACCTACTAAGTAGATGTTGTCATAGAGATGACCTGAGAGTTCATCATCAACGTGATGGGTGGCATGGCGTACATTTCGGATGAATTCACGCTTGGACATCTTGTTCTTAATATGAGGGCTGGTAAGGTCGATAGACAGCAGAAGTAATGAATAACAAAGGACATAAATGGTTTCTGAAATGAACACAAACAAGAAATAAACTTTTTATGATGTGCTATATATATCATTTTCTGAAAAAAAAAGACAGAATAAAAATGGTTTTGGTTTACCAACTTACAGCATGCTGGAAGTAGAGACAAATATTACATTTCATCATTTGATAAGAACAGATTTATGGCCACTTTACATAATAGTTCACTTTCACACATAAATTTCTAGTTCCCCTGGCATTTCATGTACATATATAAAGAGACCATAAAACTGTTCTTATCAAAACATGGTGAGTAATACTATACACAAGTCTCTGCTGTTCAAACATATTGAGTCAAGTGTTATTAATCCAATGCATTTGTTTACTTTCCCTGTTTGTGACAGGTTCTGTTCGTCCGTGGTCTGATGTCGACAGTTGTAAATGTATGCAATCTGTCTGTTGCAGAGGTAGACTTTTTTTATAGTGGCCTATCTGTGATCAATATGTTATGCACTGAGGGGACAACACTTGATTGTCAGTACTAATTCTCATTACCTGCAATAGTATTTAACTTGATGCTAGTGGGTCAACTTATTCACACACACACACACACACACACACACACACACACACACACACACACACACACACACACACACACACACACACACACACACACTCTTATAGTAATACATGTGTAGTGTATGGAGTGGAAGTCATGTTGTAGACCACAAAATCGAATATATCGTCATTTTTTGACATACCTAGGTGGTATCAAAGAAATCGAATATTCAGAATTTTTATGACATACCTAGGTGGTTAAATTCTATTTGAGGTACAAACAAGGATTATTTGTTAAACGATTAGGAAAAGTTATTAGCTTGTTCCTGATTGGCTACATTGTAGCCAATCATGGCCAGGCTGATTTCTGAATGGAATTGTGATTGGCTTGTCAAAAATACTGATACTAAATTCACAGTAGGGGCAACTTGAAACCATCACCATGGAAACTCACCTGCATCCAATCCACAATCAGGATTACACGCTATAAACCTTGTTGCAAACTTCTCCATCAATGAATGTAGCTCATTGCCGCGTTGTCGTCGTGCGTCAACGTTGGAAAAGAACTGCCGCAATGCATTCGCCAGGAATTTGTTTGCATAGTTGTGTAAATTTATGAGTTCATCCAGAATATCTCTCCTGTTGAGATGTAACAATACATATAAGGGATATAGTTAGACGGTGACAAAATCCTGACTTGTTCTATAGGGTTTAATACTGAAGCTACAATAACTATTCCTTCACATTTTAGATTCCCACTTTGTATACATGTAGTGACTTACTCTTGATTTGCCTTCTGCTAAATATTGTCTGTCGGTTTGCTTGTCTGTTCATTAGATGGAAATTTTCAACAAAAAAGACTTGTTGTAGCACAACTAGACACCTAAAGTACATGTAGTATCCGATCAAATGCCACGGCAATCGGTCCTGTGGTTTTGAACTCTGAGTTGTTTGCAAAGAGACAGACAGACAGACAGACAGACAGACAGAAACAGACAGACAGACAGACAGACGGACGGACAGACAGACAGACAGACAGCCAGACAGACAGACAGACAGACAGACAGAAACAGACAGAGAGATTGAGATAGAGAGACAGAGAGACAAACAGAGAGACAGGAACTTTGCCATGTCTATAGCACAGCTGAACCTGTCCATTCTTATTGTGTGTGTGTGTGTGTGTGTGTGTGTGTGTGTGTTTGTGTGTGTGTGTGTGTGTGTGTGTGTGTGTGTGTGTGTGTGTGTGTGTGTGTAAAAACTATTGTCTCTAAAAACTTCAAAATAGATGTTAAAACAATTGTACAAGTTGTCAACAATTACCACAGCAGAATGAAAGTGTTAGTTTTCCATAATCATGCAGCTATTCTGAGGAGAATACTAGGTCGTTGAGATATACAATATCATACTAGTAAATCTCACAATTAAGGTACATGATTTCTATAAAACTGTTAAGACTTGTACAGTTTCTGCTGTCTCACTGCACTTTTTGTTGGAATTGCAGTGTATATGATTATCCAAGTCATCATCTACCTGTGTGACTACACTCTGACATAGTACTTTACTAAATTACCTGTGATCCACAAACACCCTTACTTGTCTTCTATCAAGTCTATTGGTTGCATTCATGAACTGTGCAATCGCCTTGGCTGTATTGTCCACGATACCCCTGGATGTCAGGTACTGAATCCCCTACAATGACAAGGTTTATGACATCACAACCTGACACAAAATGACTAGCAGCAAAGCAATTGTAACCCAATCATCATTAGATATGATGTAAGCTGTACAGCTGTAAGGAGCTTAAATCTATCAAAGTTAGTGGTTTCCAAAAAGATTATGGCCGAAAATCAGACATTTAATTATAATTCCAACTCCAATAGTCAATCTTGTTCATGCTAGATAGAGCTGTGTATCACAATCACGTCACAAAGTGACAAATGCTCCCATAGATCTTAGGGAGAAAATATCATCATTTGCCTCTGTTCTTATCATTCAGTATCTCTTGATACAAATAGCCTCTTAAAATATGCAGCAACTGCCCCCCACCCCACCCCACCCCACCCCAATATAAAGCAAAAACAAAAGCAAAGAAAACAATAAAACACAGACTACCTACACTCAGCAAGGAAGTTGTACAGTGACAACATATATTTGGTGCAAAAATACTACCTTTCTGCTTCACTGGTATGTTATATTACATGTAACTGTAGACTGCCTGGGTCCAAATGTGTCTGGTATTGGTTACACAGATCACTATGTCACAAGTGTCTGTCATTAAATATTGGTCTTTTTCTAACATACTAGAAACAGACGGCCTATTATACATAACTATTTAGTATGAGTGTCTTACCAGTTCTGAGTCAGCATTGAATGTTAGTGTGCCTTCATCCAGTTCTAGGTAAAGTTTCCTGTACGAGAAACCTGGTTCATTTTTGTTTCTGTAGGCAGACACACTACCCCATGTTGACCGACACAGACTGTGTGAAAAAAAACCCACAACATTTCAGTTAGTCAAATAATGCATACATGTATTTTATGAATTTTATGTTTTAAATTCTAACAATCATTAATTTTGAATTGATTTGTGTTCATATCACGTTCTATCTAACTTTTAATATTAATGTTATTATGTATAAGATTTACACTTCAGGAAATTGTGGCACAAAGGAATTCACTTTATTGTTGTATTATGTATATGTGTACCACAGGTAGCTTGGTGGCCCAACTCTCATTATGTACACAGAAAGGCCTAAATTGTCTTGGTATGGAGCATGTCCCATGGTATATGGCACAGGTAATTTGGAGGCACTCGTGTACAGACAGACCTAAAGTGTCTTGGAATAGAATATGGTCCCATGTGGTATACCCTAGAGCTCCCATATATATACATAGAAACCTAACATGTCTTGGAATAGCATATGGTCCCATGGTATATAACACAGGTATAGCTATG